>NC_056468.1:17479971-17501803 GCF_008729295.1 Plectropomus leopardus | reverse complement strand
ACACACACACACACACACACACACAGAGGCCTAGTTTCCTGGTTGATGGCCTACACTGAGCAGAAGATGGATTCTGAATAATTAGGGAGATAATTGCCCAGGCAGGGGAGAAAAGAGAAGATCAATGGCTGATCTTTGAGTGGGTTTGTGTGTGTTCCTGTGTGTGTGGGGAGGGTTGGAAGTTGGGAGGACAAATATATGTATCGACTGTCTATATGTTCAGTTAAGGTGTTACTGCTATAGATGGTGAAAATGTCAAGTAGAGGCCAAAACGCCAGCACAACCTTTTTCAAGACCATTTTACACAGCCTGTTTAAGGTAGGAATGCACTATGAGTCTGCTTTGCCTTTGTGTATAAACAGCACAATTGCTGAATGGGGACAAAGACCTGTCTCCCATTTAAGGTGGCAGCAAAGGATAAAGCACACCAAATCGATGTGTACAAGGGACAGCTGGCAGGATAAGCAAGTGTGACATTGTGACATGTTACGTGTGCGACCCAGCATGGGGATATTTAAAAAGCCGTTTGCAGCAGTTAGCGGCTAACTACTCTAGATTTAGTTCAGATCCAGTTAAAAGACGAGAAATAGTCTTTTAACTGGGAAGACAAGGGGGTGATGGAACTCCTTACCCTCTGGACCACAGGATGAAATCTTGCGGCTCATGACAGATGCGGTACATGATTGCCATGTTACATTACTGTATTGTTCCTATATAGAAAACGTGCCATACACAGTTATATGTCACAATAAAGGCTGGCATTGTTGTGTAAATGCCCAGACACACCAAACCTACATCAGAGAACCAGCGGTGGTAAAGCTTAACTGCTACGTTGTCTCACGTCACCTGTGTCTCAGGCAAAAAGTTGCACTTGACCACACCGCAAAGACTGCAGCCAAGTAGCATGTACGTTCTGCACCTGCGTGAGAGGAAATAACTCTCCATACCAGCAGGTGGTGGTTGTCTGTATTCGTCATTTAAAAAAAAGGGGAAGACCGACAGGACGGAATCAGATGTGAATCAGATAGCACATTGACAAAACAACCAGATGTTGAAGAATAACAGACATTTACTGAGCACAAGTGAACAATCACACAGTTACGAACTGTTTCTGCTAAAGAGGTCAATGGCTAAAAATAATCTTCCTGATATAACTAGTTTGTTCTGTTCTCACTCCCTCTTGACTTTGGTAATTTGCTTGTTTTACTCACTTCTGTTTTTGTTCTCATGCACTGAGCTGAACTGACAATCGCAGTTATTTCATTCACTGACAGGATCTGCTGGGTCCGGCCCCGATCCAACGTGCTGAATAAGCCAAAAACAGCCGACAGCGGCCAACTTGTGCCAATGATGTGGGACTCACTGCGGAAATTAAGGTGACAGACGCCCCCGACAGCCCGGCATTGATCTACAGCTGTGGCGGTATTATGCTAGTGTTTTGGGTTAAAATAAAAATGGCATAATAACAGCTCTTCATTTCAGCCCCTTCACAGTATCTCTGTGTAAAAAAGGTTTCAGTTATACCATTAAACGTCGCACAAACAAGCCAGCAGTGACCTACATACAAATATATATAAATAGAATAAATATATAGGACAGTGAAAACAACAGTCAGTGATTGTGGTGCCACAGAAGTAAAAATGAAATGTGTGTTAAAGAAGTGTGCACATGAAAGGCAATGCTACTACGAAGGAGCGTTTCATCCTGTGTCTTTGTTCAACCTGACATCAGTAGAAACAGACTTCCTTGCCTTTGTTTGGCAGAGAGAGAGATGGAGTAGAAAAGAGAGATATGCAGTTTGGGGGGGGGGGGGGGGGGGGGATTGTGGCAGGTCAGACTGCACCTGCTAAGCAAAGGATACATTGTCATGGCAAGGCTTCTTCTTCCCCTCGTGCGTGCGTGCACACACACACACACACACACACACACAAATCTCTGACAAAAGCTTGATCAGAGCCTCCTGCTTCCTCTTAAACTTTGTCTCTCTCACGCTCCTGCTGCTCGCCTCCTCTCCTCCCTCAGACAAAGGTGAGCACACGTCAGACTGACAATCAGACTGGAGCGTGCATATAATTAACACACATATGCACACACACACACACACACACACACACACACACACACACGTTGACATACATGATGAGTCGCCTACACCTCCCATGGCAGCCAAACAATGAACCTCACTGACATTCATCTCCATCATATTTATCTCCTGGCAGAACAGAAAAATGCGGCCGCCCTGCTATCAGTGAGGTCTTTTTTCTCATTTTCTCTGAGCCTTGCATTTACATTTCAGTCCTTTAGCACATGGCCCTATTCAAAGTCCCTGCATTTACAATTATTAATTAATTATCTAGGCTACCAACAAAGGCGAACAACTGGGACATCATCACGGCAATCACTATTAATAGAAGTTTCTCTGCAGAGCATTTTGTAAAGAGTCATTATAATACCTGCAGCGGACACAGAGGAAGGAAGAGCCTAACGGAAGAGGCAGAGAAGAGGGATGGGATATATATTAAAGTCAGAGGGGGCAGCTGCGAGTGTAATGCTCTACCAGATAGGAGGTGGCAGGTCGAGGCCTGGACTCGTCAGACGCATCTCCATATGAAAGGAGCTCTGTGCCACTCTAAACACTACGTATGCATTTGTAATGCAGCTCAAACATAGGACTGGGAATTCATCCACCAGTACGTGTGAGTGTGTACGTGTTTAAGCAGGTGCTCAGAGGACAAATAGTAATCAATCTGAATGCAACTAGTCCTGTCTCCACCTGGCACACGACACCTCCAAACTGACATGACCGCCATCCCTGAAAGGGACAGGTCATTTTTTTGAGAATCCATCGAGCCATGTCATGCATATAACAAAGGGAATGGAGCTGTGATAACTAGGTGTCCACCCCTCTAATTACAGCTAAACTGATTTTACGCGCTGATGTTATGATGTCTAAATTAGCTTCTCACAGCGTGCCATCTTCCCTTTTTGAATGATAAAAGAGAAAAATCTCCAGCAGCGCAGGGCCTGTCTGTCTTTGTGTCTCCCTGCCTGACGGTTGATCCATGATCTCAGACTGGAACGGTGCAGCTTACAGTAAAGCTGGCAGCTGACTGACAGCTTAAGTCAAAAAACATGAAATATGTTATGTTTCAGCACCTCCCAGCCGACGGCACCCTGGGGAAGGATAGTTAACTTTAATGGTTTGTTTAGTTTGGAGATGTCTGTGTGTGTACGTGTATGCATGTGTGTGCATGTGTGTGTTTATTTTGAAGTGCGGGGGCATTAAAATTGCAACAGGGCTGTGTGGGCTGATGACTTCACGCTCAGTTAATTGGCAAACTTGGTTATTTCCGTGCAACACGTACTTCCACAGGCGGACATGGATCTACCACACACACGTAAATAGAAACACACCTGCTGAAAGCCAAGTCTAAACATAAAGTCTGCCTTAGCCAGATGTTCTCCTTCCAAGTTTTAATGCCCAGACAGGTGAGTATGTGTGTAGTGTAAAAAAAAAAAAAAGTTGGAGAAAAACACTGACATGTAATCGTCAGGTGCTTAAATGACACAAAATCCTGCTTTGTAGCCTAAAAAAATCACTTCTGTCTACAGAAAATGACAAAAGAGTGACTCACCACTGCCACCAAATAGCTCCCTTCTAGCTTCAAAAAGTGTTTTATGGATACAAGCATCCTGCTGGGGAACTTAACTCATTCATCTCCAAGGCATGTAGTGCATTTACTTTTCAGAGGCTGAAACATTTTTTGCAAAATGACATATCTATGTTTTAAACAGCACCAGCAGTTTCTCTGGAAACTATCAGACTCGATGCGGAAATAGCCTTTTTTAGGTGAGCAATATAACGTGCATGGATGACTACTGTGCAACATAAAGTGAGAAAAAAAAAAACGGAAACCGCACACAGTGACAGAAATGAGAAATAACACCATTATGTCTTCTCAGCAAAACACAGAGTGCAGTAATGGAATAATCTGCTAAACACATTAACTAAACATTATACTGTCACAAGGTGGTTGATATGCTATTAACTACTACCACTATTACTGAACTGTAGGGGCAGTGTGATCATCAGTAGGGGCTCTGTGGCTGCAAAAGTCCTCGAGGATTTACACACTCACACACAAACACAGCGCAGTTTATTAGCTGGTTGTGTTTTTGCCTTTTTCTGCCATAAACAGATCTATCAGAACAACAGAACACAACAGACTGGTAAATCCAGTTATCCTCCATCCACAGAGGAAATGACCTGGACCAGGCCATCTGTGAGTGAAGTGTGTGTAAGAGCCTGTGTCTGTGTGTGTGAGAGAGATAGAAAGAGAGAGTAAAATGGGGTGGGGATAAAGCAAAAGGGAGAGAGTTTGCCGCTGATGCTCATGTGTTATTCATGAGAGTGCAGAGAATTTGTGGAATAAAAGCTCTTTCAAACATTAAGCAAAAGAGAGGACAGCAAAGTAAGGAAGAGCGGGGTGAAAAAAAAAGCAACGAGGCTGAAAGTATGACTTCACTTGGCTTTTTGCTGCTTTATCTCTCTGCCTCCATCTTCTACCCTCTCTTTTGTTTCCATTCTGAGGCTGTCAGCTGGAAGACAGCGATGTAAGGGACTGAAAGAGTCCCAGACAACCAGAGGAAGAGGAGAGAGGCAGGCGAAGAAGGGGGGGCAAACGGGGGGGGGGGGATTTGAGGAGAGGAAAGGAAAGAAGAGGTAGTAAGCGGGGCTAAAAGACTGAGGTGACAGGACTGAAGAAGTAAAGAGGAGGCTCGGGGAAGCAGATGGGCCAAATGAGGACAGTGTAATGTTCCAGGTGCCACATCTCAGCATAAATACAGAGCAGGGGAAACATGTCGCTGTTGTCTCGCTGATCCACTGAGAGACTGACTGACATTTAAAAAGGAAACTGAACCTAGCCTTTGGGAAGGCTTACGAATGAAGATAAACAAATAATTACACAATGTACCAACACAATGCATCTTAGTATGCAGATGCAATGAAAAAATACTACAGTGTTTGTAACAAGACCACGTCTTATTACAAACACTGTATTAATTGTGCCCAGCGCTGATAGAGCAGTGGAGATTGATAGATCTGTTTCTACCTGCGCATTAATTAAAAAACCTACTGGCCCTATTTTCATGCAATATGAAGGATTGATGCAGCATTTTTTAAAATCATGTTTATTTCATAGCTTATCTTGTCCCCTTTTTTGAGCTGCTGTAATAAAAATGTGTAATTAATGAAATTCCCATTAGATTTCAGCAATTCATTTTCCTTCCCCCATAATGGAATTTTTAATTGCAGTGATTGGTCCCAAGTGATTTTCTGCAGGGCACATGTTCACGACAAATGTTCTTATTAAAGTTTTTCCGAAAAATGAAAACAACAGTAAATGCAATCAAATGAAAAATCGCTGTCAAACACTGATAAGGCCAAATAATGTCCGAGTGCAACTTTCATTAAAGGGCAACTCAACTGATTTTTTACACTTCAAAGTCTGTTTCCAGGTCTTGGGGAGTGTTGCATGAGTGGAAAAAGTTGTATGAGGCTTTTTCATGGCTCAAGAGAGAGCTGCACAAATTCTGATAAGTCTGGGTGTGTTGAGTTTAAAAGAAGTGAAGTTGCCAGACTTCTGCAGTCTGCTCCTCATCTCTGCTTGAGGCTATAGCACCCTGAGGCTACATTAGCCAGAGCTAACATAACACACCCAAATCTCTGACCGAACAGTCGGTGGTCAAGATTTGTAGGTTTTGAAAAGGAAGAACAAAGTGTGGAATAAAAACAATATCTCTTCAGATATTGATCTTTTTTTTTAATGTCCATGTCTGAGTCTGATAATGTTAGTGGAGTGGAATAAGTGTAGTATACTTTCAAGAAACTCCTCAGATGAAAATGCAATTTCAAATAACATTATCTCAAAAGCACCTTACTGCGCTTATAATGATCTACAGAGAACAACTAGTGTCTATCAGTGAGAACCTGTTTGCACAATGGTGGGAAATAAAGCCAACTGTTCTGCTTCAGGCTGTGTGCGCACCATTTTTCCATCTCACTACCGCCAACATACTGAGTGCACTAAACCTGCGTCTGGAGCGCAGCGAGAGTGTGTCGGTGAGGTCAGTCCCATAAAAGTGCACCAGCAGGTGCCTGCTACAGTACATCACACAGAATTACGCATTCAATCAGACCCGCAGACACACACACACACACACACACACACAATAAATACACACAACACGCATGCATGGTTGAGCTGATGAATCCAGACGTCTGACTCCAGAGCTCATAGCTTCTAAGTGCTGCTGCTAGTTTCCTTAAATCACCTCTGAGTGAGAGAGACAGAGAGACTTCACTCTTAGGTCCCCTTTGGTCCCTCGAGTGTGTGATAATTCACATCAAATAAGGTGTTGTGTTCAACACAAGGGGCAACGTAACAGATATTTACACCATTCATAAAACCACAGAGGTAGGATGGATGAATGTAGGAGCTCCAGACTCACTCTCTCCAGATGTCTGTCTGATTAAAATGATACACTGTTATGCTTCTTGGTTCTGCCAGGGGGGTCTGGCGAGGCCTTTACTACAAGCCCTCTGATTGGCTGGCCTCTGGGTGACCCGGAGCTGCTGGGAGTCTTGAGATGTCAGACACGATTCTGCGGAGAGCTGCACGTGTAGCACCATGATGCTCTGAGGTTACAGTGCCTGGGTTGGTGCTCGGATGAGAGACTTTTTCACCCTTTTACGGATGGGGCAAAAAAAGTGGGTCAAGTGCCTGGCTGCCATTGTTGGGGGAAAGTGTGTCATTGGACCGATGGTTGTTTGTATGACAAATGTGCATGCGCAGCTTTTTTCTCAGCTCAGTGCTTCCAGGTGTATCACCGCTGATTTGTCCACTTCCTACTACTGCTAAACCAGCTGGAAGACCTGCTCACAGCAGTACAGCATGACCTCAACTACACTTAAAAGATGAAAACATGCCAGCTTCAAGCATTAATTAGATACTTCAAGAAAACACGGTGTACATTTTATTTTAAAAAGGAATACTTCATACAAAAAAAAGTTCATCAGTTATTCACCCTCGGTTATGTTAAATTTGTTAAGAAAACTTTAATTTTCTTGTATGCCTCCACTATGGCTGGTTTGAGTTCTGCTCATGCATGTCATCGAGGCAATGAGCAGTATTCAAACGCCACTCCACCATGCAGAAGTGTTTTAAATATATATCCTAGAGCAAAAATGCATGTTTGGAAAGTCCTGAACATCTGGCTGGATAGATAACACTTGAATTATATTGCATGAGGTGTGTGAGAATTTGTAAACTGATTGTTTGATATTGCAAAGTACGAATTATGAACACTTTATTGTCCACAAATGTGAAAATTTGCCTTCAGTTTCACCATAAATACATGAAAGACATGAAAAAACATAAAATAAAAATGACAGCAATGCATTACTTTTACTGTTTTTTATGAATGCAGCCCCCTTTTAGTTTAATTCATCAGAAAGTTTTCCTGTTTTTGGATGCTTCATTCAGAAGAGGCATGCAAGAAAAAAAAAAGGTTCTCCTCACGAATTCAGCGTAAACGGAGGTGAGTAACTGATATACAATTGGTAATTTCATGGTTTAATTGTTCCTTTGACTTGTTCCTGAGAGGCAGACAGAGCCCATTATGGTCTGTTTGACTGGTTTGTTTCAAATATTGACAGGAAGCCTTTAAGTGCCACAGCTGAACCAGAGGACATCAGTTAATCAGAAGAGACGCGAAGAATATCAGAGAACACAGACACAAATGTCATATGTGAAGAGGTGGCGGTGAAGAATGACAAACAGCATCATTATTATTGCTTGGTCACATTTTACCACCGCTGGAGAAGTGATGTATGTGGGTGTACATGAGTGATGGCACAAACATGTAATGTGGCTCTCTAACACAAAGCAGAAAGGAGGGACTTTCATACCCACCCACACACACACACACACACACACACACACAATCAGGTCAGTCCTCCAGAAACCGAGACACCAGTTGTATTAATGTCACTAATCCAAAATACATAAGTAATAAAAGACAGATTTGGGAGAGGTGGTTGAGATGTGATATCCCCAAAGCCCTAAGGAGATCCTTAAGGAGGAGGGTCCCTCATAATAAAATATAATTGAATTAATATAATTTTAATGTATCACAGAGACAATATGTGCATCATCCTCCTGTTTGTACCAGCTGCCCTAAGATTGGCTTTTTAAAAAAAGTGATGCAAGGAGTAATTACAGCAGCAGCAGAGGTAAAAGTATTTGGAGTAACTACTGACGGCCAATATGACTAAACAGAAGAGAAAACCTTAAAATCAGCCCTGTTGCCAGAAGAAATCCGGGCATTGTATAAGATGTCAGTGGCAATTCATGCTTGTGATTTATGCCCTATTTATTATTATTATAACAGTTTTTGAGCCTACAAAACTGAGTATTTTACATGACACAAACAAGTGTTTTTTTGTGCCTAAACATAACCACACATTAACTACAGACTTGTGGAAGCATAGGAAACATAGTTTCAACATATCCACTACATAGCAATGTACAAATTTTACATATCCAAGGTTTGCAGAAATGGCAACATTAATTCTGGCGATTGCGTTAATATCATACCAAACATGAAGGAACTGAAAATGCATAGAAAAGACAACGACTACAACGATTTTGTTTGCTCACATTACTGATATGGAGAAAGTGCAATGCAAAAACAACCCAGCAACAACCACTCATCACACACAAAAAATTGGATTGACGCTCTCAAGCTCAGTTATGGATAAACTGTGCTGCCATGGTGAGCATTTTTGTTTGGTTCTGAAATTGCAGCATTGTGAATGACAGATATTCTGACAGGGCTTAAAAAATAATCATGAGAGTTTCTGCCAGCAGAGACCTCACCACTCTGACATCTGTTTTGAAGCTTAATATTAACTACAGTCTGTTTCTCCATCCATCTACAGTTAGACGTCTCTATCTATGCATCAGTCTGTCCACCTGACAATCCATCTTAACATCCGAGTCACATTCATCCATCCATATATCCACGTAAACATTCACAGAATCCGTCCATCCATCCAGGCAGTGAGCTGTCCTCCCCTGGGGGAGGCTCAGCTGCCTCCTGCAGCCTTCAGACATGTTTTAATGGTGAGCCTGAACTATATAGGCTCCTCTGGCTCTCCTGAGATCCACACACACCAACACACATCAAACACTGCATAAAATTGCATGTATATCAGCAGTAGTGACCTAACCAATGCCTCTGCCACATTTCTATTCCCCTAGCACCCGCCTTTCCTTTAATATTTGAACACCAATTTCTTTATTCAAATACTAATTTTTACTTTCACAGAAAACCTTTCTGCTTTTCCTTTTCATCTAAATCCCTGTAAACACTGGTTGTTCTCTCTCCATAGCATCCTTTTTGGTCTTCCTTTTGTTCTTTATCTCTCTGCCCCCCAGCCAGTTCCTCCTTCTGGCTGTCCCCTTTTCTTCTTCCTTCTCTTCTTCTTCAACACCACCCCTCCTCTTTCTGCCCTGTCCGCTCATTTCCTCCACTTTTACTCATTTTCGCATTTGCAGGATGTCATTTCGGTAATGTCATGCTGCCCTGTAGCAAGGTCTTTGTGTAGATGTGAGTCGTGTGAGGACAGGGATGGGTGTGACAGAAAGAGACAGACTCGGAGAAAAAGAGAGAGAGAGGAAAAAGTTCACTGTGATCAGCACAGATGGAAGGACACCTGGTCTGTAATGGTGTCTTTCAGATGCTCCCTCTCTCTCTGTCTTTCATGCCCACATGCAAGCAGCACACAGACCCACACACACAGTTACTTCAGAGAGGAAAACCTGGGCACAACATGAAGGACCATCCTCCTCCTTCCCATGGTGCAATGGAGGCAGAGTGACGGATGGGATGGGGAGAAATGGGAGAAAGATAAAACGACAATATGGAGCCATGGAGACAGGTCCAAAAAAAGGGGGGGAAGAGGGGAGTCAGGGGCAGGGAGAGAAAATGAGGGACAGACAGGGAGTGGTTCACACATTTGGCAAGTAAAACTAGCTGTGATAAATCCAACAGAGTGGCCTTATCTGTGTTCAGTTGTGTGTTTGCATGTGGCGAGTGTGGTCCTGTGAGGCTGAGCGGGAGCAGGTCTGTGCAGCTACAGGGCAGACAGGGAGATATTATTTAGGCCAAGAGAAGCTCACAGTCCACCTCAGAGGCCGTGGCTGAACCTGAGCTGTGTTAGGATTCATGTGATGATGTGTTTGAAGTACAGCACGATTTAACAGTCACAGAAAAGTAGTAGTCCTATGAGGACACATGAAAGGCATCAAAAATATAACCTTGAATGTGATGCAGTCAAGAATATTTAATTAAATTTCTGACTAAAAAAAGAACATAAAACAAAATTCAGCTGACAGATTTTGCAACTGGACTCACAACACGCTGGAGGCTGATGCTCTCCATCCTACCTTAACACACATCAAAGTGTGTGATTGGCGGTTTGTAGAAATAATACCCAGAGCATTGTGGGGCCTTGGACTGAGCTCACCTTCACACAATCACAAGTGAGACAAATGCAAACTGGCTTTCTTTTCAAGGCTAATACTTTTTTTTGTGTGTGTATAATACCCTAAAAATAAGAACTGCTGTACGTTTGTTACCTTAGAATGAGCTGTTTATCACTACATAGGGAGGGGGTCCTGGTCTATGGAGTACCTTATATTTACTACAGTCGCCAAATGGAAAAAACAAACCCTGACTCTGGGTAGGGTCATTCGCATTTTCTAGTTTTTGCATCAGTCATCATAGTTAGAAGCCCCAACAGCATCGGAAACACACTGACTTTAATGTGAAATTGCTTTATTCAGCTATTTTACAGATTTTTCACTGGGTTTGTTGGTTTTGCAGAGGAAGAGACCTCTGTGTATATATTGGCTTCTGGAGAAAACGTCCCAAATCTCTTATCTGAGTAAAAGGTGAGCACATTAAGTTATTGGTGAAATAAAGGTGAGTGTACATTAGCAGGCGCTGGGAAGCCTGTCTGCAACATGCCAAACAGCGTTGAGGAAACACTGATTCATAAGAAGTTTAAGGTTGTTGCAATCTGCAATCATCTCTGTGAGATGCCACTAAATCCCTCTCACTACTCCTTTAAAGAAATATTCAAAACATTTGGAGATACGCCAATTCGGCTTCATGTCACAAGAGTTTGATGAGAAGATTGCTATCATTCTCATTTCTGTTTGTTCATAATGAAGCTGGATACATAACAACTTGGACCATATAGACTGCTCCTGTTCGAAGGGAACGAAATGCACCTTCCAGCACCTCCAAAGTTCGCTAATAATACGTTTGTTGAATTTGAACATATCTGTAAATTAAATCCATTGAAAAACAGTAGTGTAAAAATGGCACACTGACGTCTTACAAGAAGTTATCTAGGACTGAAAAAATAGTCACAAACATGACTGTTGTACGAATGAAGACTACAAACTGTGGATTGTGCGGATTAAACAAGTGGCAGATTTTGTTACCTCTGGATTTGACAGACTCTTCCCCACTCTTTCCAGACTTCATGCTGAGCTAAACTAAGTGCTGGCTGTAGCCTGATGTTGAACTCGCAGATATGAAAGTGGTATCAGTCCTCTCATTTAACTCTTGACAAGAAAGAGAACAAGCGCACTTCTCAAACTGACAAACCATTGCCTGAAGGAATTATTCTGATAATGTGACAGTAAGCAGGCTCTTTTTAAAGCAGAACTTTGTCGTCAACATGTTAATAATTAAAGATTGCATTTACTTCAAGTGGAGAAAATATTAGAGCTTCAGTCCTTCATAAAAAAAAAAAGAAGGACTCTGAGGGGGAGGTGTGGTGAATTTTCAAACAATACGTTAGTTCGCTGAGGAGACAGGGCCGCGCAGCCCAGCAGGCGAACACACAGCAGAGCCCGTTACGAGTAGTTCAAATGAGGTTCCTGACACCATGCATGCCAATGAGGAGAGGCTGAAGCACAAGTGTGTGAGACACACTCAAATACAGAAATTTGCTTTACACACACACACGCACCTAGAAAGAGAAAATGAACACAGAAAATCTGGAAACTCACAGAAATACCCACAGTAATATGCACACATCACTATCTCATTTTATTCACTTATGAGCAGATTCACTATAACATAGCCTACAGGTGTCATTAACATTTCAAACATGGAAAATTATGCAAACAGCCTGCCATGCTGAGGGGGCACACAGCTCTGCTCATTTAACACACTCCTCCAGTCGCTCAGACGGAACCGTTTTCTCATCTGTCAGTGTTCCGCGGCTTTACGAAAACAAACATCTTGTCAACACCGTGCACTCTCACAAATTTTACATTAACACACCCGCAGACAAAAAAAACCCACGGCTAATGCAGCTGAGGAAAACCAATTTTGGAAAAAGAAAATACACACACATCGACATCTCGTACATGAAAGATGGTATCAATGAACATTTTCTGCCCCCATCATCTTTCCTGACCCTCTCGGATGGACTGTCCAGCCTCATGCCCAGCAAAACCAATCTACTCTTATTTCATTTCATCCCAATCTATTCTTTTGCTTGGGTGAACTGACCATAGTGTGTGTGTGTATGTGTGTGTATGTGTGTGTGTGTGTGTGTGTGTGTGTGTGTGTGTCTGTCTGTGTGTGTGTGTCCATCACGCCCAGTGGAGGTCTATGTGCAGGGCCTCAGAATATGAGGCAATCAATCACATCATACTGCCTTAGATTAGAGCCACATCGATCTGGTCTCAGCTCTGACAAACAGTCTGAGCTCAAATACATCCACCTGGACAGGGCAAACACACACGCAGGCACGCACGCAGGCACGCACGCACGCTTGCACGTACGCACGCACGCACGCACGCACACACACACACACACACACACACACACACACAGACACACACACACACACACACACACACACACAGCATCCTTCCTTTTGCTGCATTTCTACCACTCCACACACAGCACCCCCTCCCGAGTGTACACTACCACATACACACATACCAGGAATATTTACTGAGAACCGCAGTTTCACACAGAGCCGTCCCTGTGCAGTAAACATCCAAGGTGGGATGATTTTCCCCGTGGGTGGCTGTTCATTTGTATGCCCCTTTCACTGTCCATCACCTCCCCTGCCCCCGTCCACCAAAGCAAACACTCACACAGTTTGACGCTCTCCGAATGTCATATAAATTTCTATGTATATGTGTGTGTATATGTGTGTGTGTTCACTCTATTGGCTACATGCCCTCATTTCACTTATTAATGCTGTGTATCGTCCCAATCAATGGTCGGTGGTGTGATGAAGGTCCTTGCCCGAGGGGCAAGAGAGTGAATGCAAAATGCTGTGAGATATGCAGCGTTCACAGAATCATTAAGTCTGAGCTCAGGCCTCTGAGTGTGTGTCTGTGTGTGTGTGTGTGTGCGTGTGTGTTGTGCTTAACAAGTAATCATTAGGCACTAGATATGCAGTGAGGGTGTCAGAGAGCTATCCAGGTATTGTTTGAAGATCTCTAGCTGTCTACCCTGGAGGAAATCAAAGCCCTGAACATCTAAAGTATGTGTATACATAAGTGTGTGTGTGTGTGTGTGTGTGTGTGTGCGTATGCAGGTGACAAGTCTTCTCCCTCCGTTCCTTGACACAGCAGAGACAGAAATATATGCTCCAGTGCAACTATAGTCAGAGGGTTGAAACTCTTCCACCGCCTCTGCTTGTTAATGTGAAACAGCATTACAGTAAAGTACAATTCATTTCTATATTTAATTCAATTGTTGCATTGAAAGTAAGATGAACTGCTTTGCTATTTAAGTAATGCAACAGCTAATGACAATGTAGTTAAACCACAGCTATACCACAGAAATACACTTATTCCCATACTTTCTGAGAGAGAGTGGTATAAATCTCCTAATCTAACTCTCTAAGAAAATGATAAATATTTCCAAAAGTGATAAATTATTATTGACTTAAGTCAAAACACCCCAACTGAAAACATGTTTTTTTCATGCACTGGTCAATTTTGAGAGTTTTGGCTATTTTGCTTCCATAACATGTCTTCTTTCAGACTAGTGGAATGAAAATGTCCACAATACACATTTAGTTGTTTACTTAAGTTGAGATTTCTGTTCTGGAAATTAATGCAAATTAACAAATTATTTAACATATATTTAATTAAATACTGTATCATTTGAATATTGAAACAAAAACTGCCAGGAAACTTGCAATACAGAAATAATTGTCTATAAACTGGGGAAGATTGATGGTAACATCTTTAAGTCAATTTTTTAAAACGTAACTTTTTAAAAAAACTTTTTACATTTATTAGAGATAGGACAGCTCAAGTGTGAAAGGGGGCGAGGATGACACGCAGCAAAGGGCTGCAGGTCTGAGTTGAACCTGAAGCTGCTACAGTGAGGACAGCAGCCTCTGTACATGGTGCGCCTGCTCTACTAGGTGAGCTACTGGGCGCCCCTTTACGTCAACATTTTCAACCCTCATGCCTCTTTTTTGTCTGAAAATGAAGAGTTTTATGGTACATATCTTAAAAGGCTATTATCTCAAAATGAGGGTTTTTTTCTCAAAGCCTGATTGATGTCACATTTTATTCCAAAAAACATGGCGAAATTTAGTTTTTTAATCTTTATATTTTTATGGCTGTTGAATATTTTCTGATTCATTAAGTGATAAAAAGAGATATCCAAGATTCCCTCTGTAAGACCTTTACTGTGAAGAGTTTCGAACCTGACTTTATCTAATGTTCAGATTTTTGTTCTGAACAACATGCAAATCAGTGCATATTTAATTCCATATTATCTCATTTGCATTTTTAAACATAACATTTAAGATAAACTGTCTTACTATAAGTAATAAACCGTGGAAGTTTTATTGTGATATCTTTTGATTAAAAATGTTACCCTATTCATACGGAGTGCCTCCCCTTAAGTAAAAAGCACAAATTTGTCCAACTCTTCTCGCATTAAATGGCTAAATCGTATCAAGTTATATTTCGCTTTTTATATTGGAGCTTGTATTAAGTCTCATACCCAATGTGTCCTGGTGAGCAACAGCTGAGCAGTACAAGACCAACAGAGACAGCTGAGCGGACGAGTGACCAATAAAGTTCTTCTGGAGGTGGAAGGATCAACCAATGAGAGAGCAGGACTGATTGGAGGTGATTTACGTTCCTGACATCTTTAACCAAATTACCCAGCATCCCTTGCGGTGTGATTACTGTGATGCACAGTCTTGATGCTTGTGTATAGTGTGTATGTGTGTTATTTCACTTCTCCCAAGGCAACAGCTCATGCAGAACTGAAAGACAGATTTGGACACAACAAGCGAGATTCAAACTCCCAAACAGGAAAAAAAAAGAAAAACATCTGTTTTTCTGATTTTCTGTGATAGTCTGGATCTGCTATCTCTGGCAGTTATCACAGTTCGCATGCCCACTGACCTGCAGGCGAGGCTTAGACAACATGTTCAGGGTTTTATGAAGTAATCTCATTGATCGCTCGCCAAGACTGCTGTCAGGACAATCCAGAGGATTTTCACAGCATTTGTTTGAATTTATGAGAAAATAACAAGCTTGTGTTTACATTTTCTAACAGTGCAAAACACTTTCACACAAAATGCCTTCCTGCTACTAATCTGAAGTCTGATACATATTGATCTACACTAGCTGTAATAGGAAAATACAATAAAACTGTCTGTGATGACAAACTGGCTCCCTGGTAACTATGGAGTCATTTTCCCAAAGACTAAACTAGTGGCCTGAAGAATTTGAAGTGATCTGAAGGAAGACTTTCTAAGCAGTCAGAAACATGTATGTATATATGTATGTATATGTCAATCCCTCTGAAATCAGCATGCAACTAAATCACATCAAGCTATCGCCTGACAAACTGCCATTAGAGGAATACGTCGCCCACAAAATCGCCACGTTTATTGATTACTCACCCTGTGTTACTTTGAATTAATGAAGAAAACTTTGTTTTTCCTCACATGCCTCTGTGGTTAATGAAGAATCCAGAAACTGAGAAAATCCTTGATGATTTGGAGTATAAGGGTTCTTCATTTACCAACAGCAGAACTATATCTTTCAGCTGGTTAATGAGACTTGGATAGTACTGGTCGAGCTGTGTGAGATTTTGTAAATGGATGTTTTGATACAGTTTTGCTGTTGGTAAATCCAGATGACCCCTTTTACTTCAGTTCATTAGGAATTTCCACCATTCTGGGATCCTTCACTTACAGTGGAGGCATGTGCAATCCGGTCTCACTCGCCCTCGGTGAAAGACACAACGCACCAAGGCACCCTTCAGCAGTATGAGAGGCACCAAGCGGCAGCATTTTTTAACGCTCTGGGCAACTGCTGTAGTATAAAGAGCAAGACAGTCTCCACAGGGCAGTTGGGAGGTAAGGTGTATGTCTCAAACAAGTTTTGGACTTTCACCTGGGGGGCTTCTGTTCATGTCCCATGTGACACCAAAAGTCAACTGAGCTATTTTAATGACATTGTAGTGTGCTAGTATGTGTCACATGCCAGCGGCGTATGTCACGCTCTAAGTTTATTTTAAAAAGAGACCTGTGCATTTAATGAAAAAAAGACTGTAGATTTCCTGTGAAAACAGAAGTTCATATTGAAAAGATACAATGCATGCAACAAGCGTATATTGACACAAGTGTTGGGAGTTAGAATGGTTTCCAGCGCAAGAAAAAGTTTTCTTCTCTAAATCAACATAACACAGGTTGAGTAACTGACAAATGATCATTTTGTGCGTGAAGTATTCCTTTAAAGACAGAATATATTAAGTACAATGTAGGGATTCTTTGCAGTTCACTGTAAGATCTCTGTCTACTGACAGCAGCACAGTTTCTATTAGAGCTAACAGGCTCATCTGACTGGAAGCCTGCTTGATCCATCAGTTCATTTCAGCCACTCCGCTCTCTCTCAGCCCTGCTCTTCAAGACAGATAGCAGGAGACTGTCTCATTTCACGCTTGCGGGAGTTAATGCTATTAAACTAGACACATAGATACACTCAAGTGTGCACACAATCACACACACACACATACACACACACACACACAAGATGTAGCTGCTATCTGATGGCCAGAACAACGGCAACCTCTGAGATAAAGGGCTGTTTTCCTGTTCCAGTGATACACTGCCATGTTCAGCCACAAGATGATATGTGTGTGTGAGAGAGTGTGTGTGGGCGGTTGTACCTTTGTGTGTGAGTACACATTTGCACCTGCGCTGTGAGTGATGCAGGACCAATCCCTCAGTGATCCCATTACAAGGGTCTGACAAGCAAGGGTTTTTGTGTGTGTGTGTGTGTGTGTGTCAGTGTTTGTGTCAGTGTTTGTGAGTGTGTGTGATGGAGAGGATCATCTGTGAACTGCTGTTAGTTAGCAGCATTCTCTATCAATTTGGCATGTTATTATCTGGCTGCCGGCAATGTTACATCACTCATACTTTCACATACACACGTGCATGCACAAACACAGATTTGTCTTGATATTTTTGTGAGGACACACCATTGGAGGCATCCCTTCTTTATTCCTCATCACTACATAAGTAACCTTAAAGAGATAGTTCACCATTTTGAGAAGTACCTATACTTGCCCTCTTGCTGGGTGTTAGAAGAGAAGATGGATATCGCTCTGTTATTTGGAGCACAGTTAGCTTAGCTTCGCATAACAACGGAAACAAGTGGACACAGTTACCCTGGCTCCATTCAAAGGTATGAAAAAATCTGGTTTAAAGCAAAGCTAAAGCTCACTAATGAGTATATGATATCTTATTTGTTTAATCCCTGTAAAAACAGAAATGCAAAAACATCATTCTTGGCACAATGGCTTCCTGGAGTCTCCATTAGTTGAGTTGAGTTGAGTTTTAACAAGACTCGAAGAGCATGTTTATACCTAGCATTAACACGCATTTCAGTGATCCGAACACAAGTAGGCAGCCTGGACACATAGCTGTTCACACCTGTGAATATTACGCATTACCAGCTGACCACTTGTTTCCATATTTTGTAACTGTCCACATCACTAAAACTAGAGGGCCTAACATGGTTATCACGTCTACACTCTCACTAGCTGCTTGCTAGCATGCTTGTTAGTCACGTTAACAGTTGTGTCAGTACAGCCAGAAATATTGCTGTCAGTAGAATCCAACATGTTTCCCTCCATAGGCCAAAAAATGGGCAGTCACTTAAAATATTCATGTTATAGAGCATTAGCAAAATGCAATCACAACAACCACAATGTCCTGCACTGATGATTTATTCGTTGCATGCATCAGGAGGCATGGCATTTGCAGTACAAAAGATATGCAGTCAAATGCCTCCCAGACCATCTCAGCATGTGGTCAGAATCATAGTATCAAAATGCGTCGATAGTCATTTATACTTGTTTGCACTTGTCGTTTACTTGTGTGGTGTAGTCCACTCATGATCAGATAACCAAAGACGTATATTATAAATAGGCTCAAAAAGTGACTACACCCGTCCAAGAAATAGTTCCAGCGTGTCATTCCCAGTAAAAACTAAAAAGTGTTGTAAACATGAACATAATCAAAATTAAAGTCTTAATGGTAGACAACCCACAGCTGTGAGGACTTGCCAAAAAGGTGCACTACGATATCCTCTTCGAGTGGTACAAGATGAACAAACCCACTTCCACACTCCTCCCTTTTTTAATGAGATCAAGCACTCAACTGAAATAAAAACATCATGATTACTAACATTTTGGGGGGTTGGGCATGTCCCCCTGAAGCTAAAAGGGAAGTCCACCTTGCTGGTCACGCACACACATCCCTGCGGATATTATAAGGCTTCATGTAAGCCAACCATGCAATGCATTTAAAAATAACAAGCTTGCACTATTTTAAAAACTTTTTTAGAATGGCCTCAAAAACAGGATCTTTTAAGAATTATACTGGATGCGACACTGTGTGTACACACTGTGCTGCCAATTATTCTTTATCTCTATGCAAACCTGATTTCCGAGCACCTTGTTATTCCTGTGCAGTGGCAACCTGTCCACCTAACAGTGTAGCACAATTCAGCCAGACAAATCAGCTCAGACTGAGAGGCAGTTAAATGATGCATCCCGTATACTTAAACACACACACACACACACACACACACACACATGCATCCACATAAATTGAAAGTGCAAACACATTTAGGCAAACAGCATGATAAATATTCAATAAAGCATGGAGACAAAACGAAGGAGACAACATTGCATAAACTGATCTGTATCTACACAATTTATCAGTACATACATTTGTGAGTATATTTACCTCTGCCAATGAGGATTTCAGTTCAGTTTTGTTTGTTTATTTGTTTGTCAGCAGAATTACAAACTATTGGCCCAATTTTTATGAAATTCGGTGGCCAAGAAAGAACCCATTAAATCTGGGGGCAGATCCAAATCACTGGGCAGATAGTCTACACTAATTATTCTTCACTTTTGTTAACATTGTGAGATGATGCGTTTGGCCTTGGTAGAATAAATGCCATACATCTTCAAATCCAGTACATAGTAAATTTCAGTCGTGACAAAATTTATCCAGTTGTAGAGATGTAATGGCTCCATATCACAGTCTACATTTGCAGGTACCAGTAATCTTCCGCAGAAGCCCACACAGGTAGTTGCTCAAACTTCATCCACGAAGCATTTCCATTCAAAATAGGTCACTCTGTCAGCTACAAATATCTATCAGAATGTACTACTTCTTTCATAGATGTAGTTAAATATGGCGTAGGTCATTTTTCATTCTTTCAGTTACAAATGTCTATCAGAGTGGACTGCTTCCTGTATAAATGTAGTTAAATGTGGCGTAGGTCATTCTGTTCATTCAGTAGTAATCTACTAACGTACTAATCTACTAAACAGATAAATAACTGGGCAATAATCTGTGCCACATTTGCTCTAGTATCCACCATCTAACAAAATAATAGAACAGTCTTTACTTATTCACAGCACAATATAATTAAAGTACAATATAGTGAAATGACCAATTGTTAGTGAGTATTCTATTTGCTTCTCGGGGTTACTTTGGTCTAGATTATGTCCATTATTTATGATCCTATGGGATAAGAAAGTTTGACCAACCGCTGGCAGCCGTTTTGAAAAACGGCAACCAGGGTCAGAGTGATGGCCCAATATCCAGATTTGTTTCTAATGTATCCATAATCTATGCCAAATTTGGTGCTTTTATCACAAATTGAATGATCGTTGTGATATATTGACTCATGCCGCCCCACTAATACAAGAGCTGAAAATTCAGAAAGAGAGAACATGAACATATAAAGGGCAAATTGAGGCAAACAGCCATTTGTGTGTGTGTTTGTGTGTGTGTGTGTGTGTGTGTGTGTGTGTGTGTGTGTGTGTGTGTGTGTGTGTGTATACCTGTCTCTAAAGCTGTTTCAGCTGAGCTTGGAACAGGTTATGCCTTCCCTCCTCATATTTCTCCTTAGGCCCCTCGTTTATTTGCTGCTTGTACCGGCACCTGAGAGCAGATTATTGTTTAGGAGACTTGCAGTAGACCAGGCAGAGTAAGTAGATCTCTCCTCTGCTCTAATCTAATCAAATTTGATGTTTCCAAACACACAGCAGCTGGCTAAAGGCACAGCGATGATACCCTAGGAACAAAGCCCATGCTTGTTGTTGGAGACCTACCTAAGCTTCTCCAATTCCTGCCTCAATTTAGCATTCTCTCCCTGAAGCTTAACACTCGAAAACAACAGGAAAGCAATTTAACAGGCTGACACTGTGGGTGTGTGCTTAGCTGTGTATGTGTATTACCTTCAAAACTGTTCATGTCTGTTTGTGGAGCAGTGATCCTCTGTGGGCTGATGGGGGCAAGTCTTCTGTGATCCCACTTTCACTCTGCAGCATCAAAGAAAAGAAATTCAAACACCAAGACAGTACTGACTAAAACAACTGTTATAAATATAGTGAAAAATACTACACTGTTTCTCCACTGCAAATATGTACTGAAATAAACAATATAGTCACAACACCAAGGCAGTAAATATATTATATATTAGGGGAAAGATAACCCTTATATATTCAAATATGATCACATGTCCCCTCAGATATATGGATTTTAAAAAGGCAATTCACTATTGATTGTGAAAGTTTTTGTAAAGTGTTATTAAACTGATTTTTTTTAACATCTCACAATCTTATGGCAATTTTCTGTCAAAGCTAGAGAGCATACATTCTGTGCATTAGCTATCCAACAGCCCACACAATCTGAGCATATTCCACTCACTAACTAAGTTAGAGTTTATTAAAGTTTCCTTTCAGTTGCTCATATGAAACTTATTTTCCAACAAATAAATAATAACACTTCACTTCAGCATGCAAAGGTACAGTTGTCTATGAGTAATTACGCACTGTAACGGTAAGTGTCAGAAGAAATTATAGCCTGGGGAAAGAAGCTGCTCTGTAGGCTGGTGGTACGGCAGCGGATACTTCTGCATCTTTTTCCAGATGGCAGCAGGGTGAACAGGCTGTGGCTGGGGTGGCTGCTGTCTTTCAGTATCTGTTTAAATAATCTTATTATCATTGCACCTCTTGTCTGCACTCTTGCCATTTTAATAGTGATTTTTAAAAATCATTTAATAATTGATTTTACCTTTAACATCTTATCTTTTTTCTTTTATTGTAAATCTGTATCTTGTATTATGTTTTTATAATTTATTGTTCTGTAAAGCAC